>NW_026057580.1:83057378-83075280 GCF_023721935.1 Panthera uncia | reverse complement strand
TCTTCTTCAATTACCTGCATAAGCTTTCTATAGTTTTCAGCATACAGATCTTTTACATCTTTGGTTAGATTTATTCCTAGGTATTTTATGCTTCTTGGTGCAATTGTGAATGGGATCAGTTTCTTCATTTGTCTTTCTGTTGCTTCATTGTTAGTGTATAAGAATGCAACTGATTTCTGCACATTGATTTTGTATCCTGCAACTTTGCTGAATTCATGTATCAGTTCTAGCAGACTTTTGGTGGAGTCTATCGGATTTTCCATGTATAATATCATGTCATCTGCAAAAAGCGAAAGCTTGACTTCATCTTTGCCAATTTGGATGCCTTTGATTTCCTTTTGTTGTCTGATTGCTGATGCTAGAACTTCCAGCACTATATTAAACAACAGCGGTGACAGTGGGCATCCCTGTCGTGTTCCTGATCTCAGGGAAAAAGCTCTCAGTTTTTCCCCGTTGAGGATGATGTTAGCTGTGGGCTTTTCATAAATGGCTTTTATGATCTTTAAGTATGTTCCTTCTATCCCGACTTTCTCAAGGGTTTTTATTAAGAAAGGGTGCTGGATTTTGTCAAAGGCCTTTTCTGCATCGATTGACAGGATCATATGGTTCTTCTCTTTTTTTTTTGTTAATGTGATGTATCACGTTGATCGATTTGCGAATGTTGAACCAGCCCTGCATCCCAGGAATGAATCCCACTTGATCATGGTGAATAATTCTTTTTATATGCTGTTGAATTCGATTTGCTAGTATCTTATTGAGAATTTTTGCATCCATATTCATCAGAGATATTGGCGTGTAGTTCTCTTTTTTTACTGGGTCTCTGTCTGGTTTAGGAATCAAAGTAATACTGGCTTCATAGAATGAGTCTGGAAGTTTTCCTTCCCTTTCTATTTCTTGGAATAGCTTGAGAAGGATAGGTATTATCTCTGCTTTAAATGTCTGGTAGAACTCCCCTGGGAAGCCATCTGGTCCTGGACTCTTATTTCTTGGGAGATTTTTGATAACCGACTCAATTTCTTCGCTGGTGATGGGTCTGTTCAAGCTTTCTATTTCCTCCTGATTGAGTTTTGGAAGAGTGTGGGTGTTTAGGAATTTGTCCATTTCTTCCAGGTTGTCCAATTTGTTGGCATATAATTTTTCATAGTATTCCCTGATAATTGTTTGTATCTCTGAGGGAATGGTTGTAATAATTCCATTTTCCTTCATGATTTTATCTATTTGGGTCATCTCCCTTTTCTTTTTTTTGAGAAGCCTGGCTAGAGGTTTGTCAATTTTGTTTATTTTTTCAAAAAAACAACTCTTGGTTTCATTGATCTGCTCTACAGTTTTTTTAGATTCTATATTGTTTATTTCTACTCTGATCTTTATTATTTCTCTTCTTCTGCTGGGTTTAGGCTGCCTTTGCTGTTCTGCTTCTATTTCCTTTAGGTGTGCTGTTAGATTTTGTATTTGGGATTTTTCTTGTTTCTTGAGATAGGCCTGGATTGCAATGTATTTTCCTCTCAGGACTGCCTTCGCTGCGTCCCAAAGCGTTTGGATTGTTGTATTTTCATTTTCGTTTGTTTCCATATATTTTTTAATTTCTTCTCTAATCGTCTGGTTGACCCACTCATTCGTTAGTAGGGTGTTCTTTAACCTCCATGCTTTTGGAGGTTTTCCAGACTTTTTCCTGTGGTTGATTTCAAGCTTCATAGCATTGTGGTCTGAAAGTATGCATGGTATAATTTCAATTCTTGTAAACTTATGAAGGGCTGTTTTGTGACCCAGTATATGATCTATCTTGGAGAATGTTCCATGTGCACTCGAGAAGAAAGTATATTCTGTTGCTTTGGGATGCAGAGTTCTAAATATATCTGTCAAGTCCATCTGATCCAATGTATCATTCAGGGCCCTTGTTTCTTTATTGACTGTACACACAAAGCATTTCTAAGTGTTTTTTGTATTCTAACTCATATAATCTTCACAGCAACTTTGCAATAAAAGTACTATTCCCATCATCCCCATTTGAAACTTTAATATTTAAACAAAGTTTAACACTTACCTAAGCTGACAATAGTAAGTGGAAGAGGTCTGGTTTTGGGAGTCTGTGTTCTTAAACACTATCACATATTAGATGGATGTGCCAATCAGTCATTAAGGAAACGCAAATGCTATTCTTCTTGTTAAAAAATAGGCTAAGGGGTGCCTGGGTGGCTCAGTCGGTTAAGTGTCCGACTTCGGCTCAGGTCATGATCTTACACTCCGTGAGTTCAAGCCCCATGTTGGGCTCTGTGCTGACAGCTCGGAGCCTGGAGCCTGCTTCAGATTCTGTGACTCCTTCTCTCTCTGCCCCTCCGCCTCTCACTCTGTCTCTCTTTCAAAAATAAATAAACATCAAAAAATATTAAAAAAAATAGGCTAATGTGAAAATTTTATAGATAGATCCTTTAAAGAATATCAAATTACCAAACTGATGCATTAAGAATAAATTAATTTATCTCTAAAATTATTATCTCAACTCAATTTCCTAAAGACTTTTCTCCAAAACCTATTACGGAATAAATGTACCTTATAGTACATGGACTTGAAAAAATAGAAAAGTGAAACATTTTACTATCCCATTCACATTATGAAATATATTTAGCCTTAGTACGACAAGATTAAAAGGTTAAAAAATTATATAATTCAACTTTCTTTATGAGTATTTTAATGAAAACTCTATAATATTTTAAAACAGAATGTATCACATTGAAATAATTTCTTCTGTGTCTATGTGGGGTTTATTCTAAGAAGCACATGTGTATAACATGAGGAAAACTATTAGCAGAATCTCATGCATTAGCAGGAAAAATAATAAACATGTTATTAGGCAACAATCATTAAAAAGTTAAAATGATCACATTTGTATACGATTTTATATAAATAAAGAATTTCCTCAACATTTAAAACCAGGGAGATGGAAGTCTGATTGGGTGGGAAATATAGATGGTTCAATCTTAAAACCAGAATTCAGGATGATGGAGTTTCTCATATATTATGCTAAAGGTTTGGATTTTGCTCTAGGAGATAAAAAAGAGCCAATGATGGGCCTATTATAAGTGGGAAGGCCTAGGGAAAGAACAAATAGTCTTCACTGAGTAGTCAAATCAGACAGACAGCAACTCATGGGCTGGAACAGACATGCTTACCTGAGAAGGGGAAGAGTTTTTCTCCCAAAGAATGGTTGGTATCACAAGTTAGGCTAAAGTCAACAATCTTCTACAGATTAAGAGCCAGGCAGTTAAAAAATGCCTAAAGTAAGTAAATAACTGTGTATTTTACTCTGATTAAATTAAAAGTCAATCTACTTTTGGTTAGCTAAAAGGAATTAAAGAAAGGGATGCCAGAAAGCAGAAGGGGTATTTAAGAAGACACAAAATTCATTGTTCCTGGTACCTTGATATTTTGATATACTAAAAAAAAAAACACAACTAAATATATATGTTGAATCAGAATGCACCCTGGACTGAGAACCAACTATTGATTAGCTAAGCATATTTCCATATTGCTGACAGGATCCTGGAGGCAGGTAGTACACTTAATCATCACTGACCATGAAAAGAAGTCCATGTTATTTGGTATTATATAAATGTGAAACATAGACTGGTGTCTTTTGGAATGGAAGTAATTTCTTCTGATACCCAAACAGGGATTCTATTTCTTGTTCACCAACCTTATTCTTCTTCAAGGGAGAGATAGAAAGATAACACAATGGCTTTTGTCTCCCTCTTTTGCCTTCACCAGGCATATACACACACAGAGATACATCACACCAGCAAAAAGTTAATAGAAGTTTGAATATTCACACTCTGATTTACTGAAATATTTAGACTTCAGAAAAATACTCACCACATAAAGTAAGACAATTCGGAAATCATTTTCTTTCAAGTTGAACATAATTAATTATGTCTAACTCAATGATAAAGATTTCCCAACAAATACCATTTGTTCTAAGAGTAGTATAGTGATCTCTCAACTTTTCCTTCCTCCACTGGTTTATTTTTAATATAAACCACTCTTCCCTCATAAATGGAGATGAAATATGTGTATTAAGACAGTTCATAAATGAATTTGGAAAAGTATAAATAGATTTTTTATTCTTTATAAACATTGGTTGAAGCTGCCTAAATTAAAAATGTTACTGGAAGAACCAGCCTCCTACTCTAACTCTCGCTCATTCCTTTACCTAAGGAATCAGATCAAGGAAATAAATTCTATACCAGGAACTCCTGTTTATAGAGATATAGTTGAGACAGGGAGATGCCTGACTATTAAATTGACTTTGAATTTCAAATATTTTAATTTCAATTCCAGATGTTTATATAACTAATGAAGTATGTAGTTTTGTTATTTGCTATGGAAATCTAATGGAGCTGTTTTCTTTTGCTTCACTCTGACTTAGTATAGTTGTCTAGAAACAAGAGATGGAAGCTGAAACTTTGTACATAATAATACAAAGCATTATAGTTCTTGTTCACAGAACTGTGTAATTGCTATATTCACACACAAAAAGTGCTTCTCTCTTTAAGTGTGGATTCAGACTGCAGTATTTTTAAAATTATTGTTTATCCTTGGGAGGGATAAATGTGTGTGTGTGTACATTTGTGTTTTTTCTGATATCCATTGGAGACCTGGTGCCATAGGAAAAATTCAAGAATATATTGTTCAAGAACCTTTGGATTGTGACAGGAAATCAACTCAAAGTGGCTTAAGTTAACACAAAAATCTTGGGATTCCAAGAAGTACCAACTTTAACCATGTCTGGATCCAAGAGGCTCAAATGCCATCATTAGAGCCCATCAACCTTTACATCTCAGCGTTATTTTTCTGCTTTTATGGTGCCTGATGGAAGCTCAGACTTACTTCATCCTCTCTGTTAGCAGTCTTAAAAAAAACTCCCGAAACAAAATGCTTTCTTAGTTGTTCCAGACAAATTCCTGAGATTACTTTGATTAGAGCAAAGAGTGATTAATCAATCACTATGGCCAGACCACAATACCAATTGTTCAGATCTGGGTCATGAGCTCACCTCCGATTCCGGCAGTTAGGCTAGCCCCACCTAAACCACCTGGAATGAAAGTGGGTGGAGTTGATCCCCAAGGAAAGTCAAGACACTATTACAAGACTATGGACAGTGATACTAGGTATGTAGAAACAACACATGTCTACCCAGCAGCCTGGGTTAGTTTCACTTCACACTGGTTGTAAGGCCAGATGGTAACCAAACTATAGAAGTCATCATATCTATTTTCTGTAGGCCCTCCTCCTAAATGCAACTCCTGCTTACTGTTGTCACAGGCTTACTTTGGACTCACTATCAGTCTTTGGAAAATGCCCTGTGGGATGTTCATTACATCCCAGGAGTTCCCAGATTAAGAGAAGGCTATGGGTAAAACCAATCCACATAGGTATCAGGCAATTTTTTTTCTGAGAGAGAACTAGAGACTTTTACTTGCAATAATCCCCAAACCTGCAGCAAAACCTTTACTAGTCATAAACTTTGTATTAAGTATTAATGAGAGCAAAGTGACAGATGAGTGATGGAAAGTGTGGCCCTCTGGAATCGGCACTGTGCCACCAAGGAAGACTGAAGTTCTAGGTGGTAAACAGCAGTGAACAGAGCAGTGACCAAAGGCCATGCAGAAAGTGAGGCTGAGATGACCACATGATATAGACAATAGCTGCCAAGTCAATGACTCAGGAGTTGACATGGAACAAACCCTCTTGTTCTTTTATTTTCCAAATAAATTAGAAGGTGACCCTTAGATTCAGGAGGTTGACATTTCACTTACACAATCATAAAAACCCCCAAAATTAGAAGCAACAGCAAAAGGTACAATGTGTTATTATTATCAGATGGGAAAATGGGGTGGGATGACTATTTCACAGTGACTATTTTAAGCTGTGAAGACGTAGCACAATATTGCAAAGTGATTTGGCATTTTAATAGACCACAATCAAATGCTGATTAAAAATTGGAAGCTTGGGCATCCTTGCATGAAAATTTCCTTCATCTGCTCTTCAGATGTAACTTTCTTATCCTTGCCACCTTCATTCAACATGGTACTCATCAGTTTTCTGGATGGCACCAGTCAAAACCAAACTGGGGCATAGGGGGCAATTCAAGAACTTGGTGGAAAGGTATAAAAGTTGGGGACTTTTTGACCCCAAACATTACAAAAAAATCATGAAATAGTCACTTGCATTCAGCAATGCACAATGTTCTTTATGTGCATATGATTGTACGTGGCAGGGGAAGAGCTTGGAAAATCAATTAAACATATCCTTGACCCTCTGGGAGTTTCTAAGACCCTGACACAGATTTAAATGTAAAAGAACATTTATGCAAATGTGTACTAGTGAGAATAAGTGATGTACCAGAAAAAGAAAAAATGTAAGGAAATTTTCATGTTGCTTTGTAATCGCCATTTGAATTTTAGGACAATGGCCTCAGTAAGTGTCTTTTCTTTGCTGAAGCTTAAAGAGCTTATAGGTAATGGGATTATGGTTCTACTTTCATCCTGTGTGAACTCCTTCTGGGGCAAATGAAGAGCCAAAGTCTTCTTTTCACCCTCTGGGCCTCTCCCCCTGGAGTATCTGTACTGATCATAGGCTATCCGCTGAACTTTGGGCCTGGCTAATGTGAGCAAATAGGGACGAATCAAACTTCCAGGGAAATTGTCGACAATTTCCAGCCATCATTAATGTTCAGTGCTCCCTTGGATTTTAGCCACGTTCTTACCTTTAATCACTGGACACCCTTAGGATAATGCACCACACCTGGGACTGGGGATAATTTACCACTTGCAGATGGGTTAGCACTGCAGCTCACTTAGACAGAGTTTTACATTTATTCTGGGTCCCAGAGGCCTTTCTTTTATAGTGCAGTTATATCCACTAAAATTATAACTTCCAAAATTCTGTTCTATTTTATTGCTCTTGCAAAGTATTTATGACCTCTACTGCTTAAGTGGACATTTTTAGAGATTTACTGCCGAGAGCTTTCAGGAGAACTGCACAAAAGTGGTGCTCCTGGTGCTGAACTACTAGACTGAGATTCTGTAAGAACTTTTTATAAGATGCCAACGGAAAGTGTATTCAGTTTTAGTTTCTGATACCTTAAAAGCAAACCATATTGAAATATGGAAAGTTTATTTTGTGGCGTATCACCATCTAATAGATTTAATAAGCACCTCATACTGTATAAATGAATGTGTTGATTTTAATGCAATTTCAGGTAGCAAGAGATTGAGTTATTTCCTCAAACCAGTTAGTTAACTGTGCCTTCTTACATTTTTATGCTTATATTCAAGAGAGACCTCTTTTGGCAACTCCCTGTCCACTTTTCATATCAGTTTACTTCTCTGCTAAGCTATTCAGTGTTCTCATATAGCCTTGGCAGGCAGAATTTTCAGGAAGTGTTACTGGGGAGAGTCCCAGGAAAACATGGGCAAAGAATTCTCTGGGTTGAACTGCCTTTTTCTGCCAGATTGAAGGATTTTGCACAACCTAGACTAGAACACACAAGAGAAAGGAGTATTTGTTCCAACCATACCTGAAGGCCTGGGCTGGGAAGAGGATTGGCTAGAGGAGAGCTGAGCCCTGGCCACACTTTTGTCACCGGAGAAGAAACAACTGGTCACATCTTGGTAGATTCTCAGCATCTTCTTCTGCCCTGCCCCATCCTTGTTGTGACACTTCCATGAGCACAAAAGCCCCTATTATACCCTTGTTCTGAATATACTGATACATGAGTGAATAAGAATATTAAAAGGGCACGCTTGTTCTTCAGGACTCCTGGGGACTACAGGCTATAAAAACTAACACACGCACATGTACATGTGCACACACACGGACGCTGGCTATCTATACCAATGCAGCATATATGTAATCTTCAACAAAGCAACTACAGAAATTCCATCTGACAATAATTTCTAAGTAATACTTTATGTTTTATGATACATTGGGCTGTGACATGATAAAATTTAATAACAGACCCAATCTAGCTGAGTCACTTGCTGACACCACTAGCCACTCAACTGTCCCAGCTTTAAGACTGAAAATGGCCCTTCCAGATGCTCAGGTCACTCCGGGCCATTTTTTCTCAGAGTTGCATGGATTCACCGCCTTCCCCAGAACCAGAAACAGAAAATTCCAAGCATCACTTATTTAGTCATACTAAGGAGGCTGGGGGGGGGGGGGGGGGGGAGAGGAGGAGAAGATGAAAGAGACATATTAAACCTATTTGGGCACATGATTTCTCAACTACCCCACCTCTTCCTCTACATCTTCTGCCTCCACCCACACTCCCTCTATTACAGCTACAGTGAACAACTACTTCCCAAACACATTATGCCTTTGCATGCCTCCCGCTCTGCAAAATACAATTTATTTCAGGCTGGGGAGTACATAGCTGTCCTTAGGGACTTACTCAAGTGTTAAATCCTCTGTGAAAATGTCCCTGACTCCCCAGGCAGAATTCATCATTCCTCCTCATGTGAGCCCCGAGTACTTATATTCATTAACTCAAGACTCTATTA
Source organism: Panthera uncia (assembly GCF_023721935.1). NCBI lineage: Eukaryota > Metazoa > Chordata > Mammalia > Carnivora > Felidae > Panthera > Panthera uncia. The sequence goes on along the minus strand of NW_026057580.1, from coordinate 83,066,722 downwards.
TAATGCTTCTGGGCCTTTATCAGTTTCTTCCACCAGACTACAAATTCTTTGAGGTCAAAAATCATGTCTTTTTTCATCTTGGTAACCACCTCTCTATTTTCCTGGTCCCAGTGTCTAATAGAATGAATGCTTAGCCCAGAGAAGTTGTTACAAACAGTGTATTGAGTGAACTGATGACTGAAGAACTAAAGTAAGGGAAGGATAACACAGTCTCTAGCACCAAGACATAAACCTGAATCTGCTGAATAGTCTGAGAATGCTTGGAGGGTGGTGGTTCAGAAGAATCCAGAAGATGCCAGAGCTGGTAAGCTTCTTTCTTTTTCTTATTTTTCTTCTCTTCTTAACCTTAGCTTTAAGTAATGCTGCCTTAATTTTAAGCCTATTTTTCCTCTATTCTCTATCCTTTTTTCCCCCATCTCAGATCTGTCTTCTCAGCTTGTTTAAATTTGCAGACCATCTATGGAAGGAAATTGATAGACTCAAAGTTCAGGGATTCCAAGAATCTGCTACCTTGAGCCCTTATGTCCTCAAATACTTTATCCTGCAACACTGAGCCAGAGTACACACTCAGTGAATCTCTTTTGAGAGACAGGATGAACAGAAATGGGACAAGTGGTCCCAGGAAGAAGTCAGGGATCATGGAAATAACCAAAAGAAGTTCTGGTTACTTCTTACTTTTATTTTCAAGTAAGTTCTCAAACCATTGTGTCTTAACCTATTTTTTGTGTAAATTACCTGATTAAATAAAAAATGAAAAAATAACAAATAAGAAATAAATATATTTCAATTTCAAGCTAACAGTTTTTGGGTGTTTACTATGGTGCCTGGGACTATTCTGGTGCTTTGCACATTTTATATAGTATAGTTCTTACCACAATCCAGTGAGGAGATTTAGCAATTTTTCCATTTTGCAGTGAGGGAACTGAGGTGGAGAGAAGGACTGAGTAAGTTGCTTGAGCTTGTGCTAGTTGGTAGGTGGTGGAGAATGGTTTCAAATATCTGCCCTCTTAAATCCATGCAGCTTCTCCAAATATTAACAAAAAGCTAAGTTGTGATATGGTGTTTTAAAAGCAATGTTAACAGATTAATTATTTATGCATAATTACATAACAGCATAACTCCCTAACAACATGTCATTATGTAAGTAAATTAAATTTACTTACATTTACATTACTTACATTAAATAAGCTATTGTGATTTTAATTTTAAAGAATAACAAAATCTATGTATATATGACCAGTGTTCATAATTTAAAGCTCATGCTGTATAGTTTCTCAACTTGGCCAGTTTCTATGTTTCACATTTTATACATGCTGAAATTAAAGAATAAAAATGCTTCATGAATGGGCACACCTTAGTTTTTTTAAAAAAAAGTTAAAACACCATAATTTCTAGTTCCAGATTTCTCTTTCTTCAAGGTCACAAGACCACATTGCAGGACATTTGCTTTTATGTTGTTTGACTTCTGTACAAGTGCTGACATCTTTAATGTACATATTCAACAATTTGTAACTTCAAATAATGAAGCAGAATTATCAAATGATGCCTAAAATCTACTCAGTGTAGATTTAGAGGAGAAGACTGAGATGTTCTTAAGAATAATAGCTAAATTACTTATTGAGTGCTTCTTATGTACCAGGAACTGTTCTAAGTTTTATTTATGTATTAACTCCTTAAATTCTCCAAAAATTCTAAGAGGTACCTACAAGTGTTATTCTCATTTAATAGATGAGTAAGGCTGAGATAAATAACTTGTCCAAAGACACATAATAAAAAATGGAGAGGTCAGAACCAAGACTGGAATATTGGCAGCATTTGCTCTAATCACTGTACTATGCTAGTATGTACTATGCTACTATGTACACTGCTGTACTATGCTACTATGTACACTGCTTCACTATGCTAGATTATCAACTTTTTATAGTTGGAAAACTTAGCCAATGTGAAATGTAATTATTAGTCCAACACATTTTGTTAGTCAGGTAAATGACCAGAGTTATGTTTCAGAATCTGGGACTCTCCGTTGTCTAGAGTAACAGTCAGTGTTCCAGTATCACATATCTAAAATATATACAGACAGAACATGGGTAAGAAAGAGGAGAAATATTACAAGAGGGTTATTAAATATAGAACTATGGAGAAGTGAGAAGAAATGGAAATGAGGATAAGAGGTGCAGCAAAGATTAGAGCGTATTTCTCAGTCACAGGCGTCTAGGTTTAAAAATTTATTTCCATGGGTGTGGGAGAGTAGGATGACAGAGGATTGAGTGATAATAGAAGATACCCTCTGTCGAGAAGATCCCATTCTATTCAGTTGGCCACAGAAGCAGAGTTAATGGACTTGCTACACCTCTGGGACTTTGTCTCTTTTATATCTGCGTGAAAACTATAAAAAAAAGGAATGTTGGTAACGACTTCTTTGAAATATATGCTTACTGTGGGTTTGTGTAAGTTAAGTGAACTATTTCTAGGGTCTCATACAGAAACCTGGGTTAAAGAATCTGCTAAGAATTTGGCCAAGAACCGTTTACAAAGTTCTGATATATGACGTGGGATCTATGCTATTCGACTTGATAGAGTGATCCAGGAGTTACCAAAGAGCTTAGCATTTAAAGACCTGTACTAGTGTTATCAGAAACCTATTGGGGCATTTACTATTATCTGATGAGTTTTAAAATATATTTGGCAAATGAGTGTAGATCTATATAAGTTCATCCCTATGTAAGTAAAGTGAGTTGACCCAGAACATTTGCTCAGCCTTAATTGGTTTATGATACTACCTGTCTTAGCACAAGATGCCATAACAAAATATCATATACAAAGTGAAACAAAAGAAATTTATTTTCTTGCAGCTCTGGAGGCTGGAAGTCTGGGATCAGGGTACTAGTATGGTGGGGTTCTGATGGGATTCCTCTCCCTACCTTGGAGACAACCACCATCTCACTGTGTGTTCACATGGCCTCTCCTTGATGACAGAAAAAGAGAGAGAGGGAGACAGGGAGGAAAGGAGAGAGAGAGAGAGAGAGAGAGAGAGAGAGAGAGAGAGAGAGAGAAAGAGAATGGAAGGTCTCGTATCTTTCCTTGTAAGGCTACCTCATCTCCTCACAGAAGCCCCACTCTCATGACCTCATCAACCTAATACCTTCTTAAGGCCCCACTTCCAGATACCATCACATTGAGAGTGAGGGCTTCAACATACAAAAATCTTGGGGGAACACACTTCAGTCTGCAGCACTACTCTTTGGAGTGTTACCTCTCTTCCCTATCATGTTCTTAGAACTTAGTGAGGTGAGGTGCACTCATTATTTACTATTATATTATCTGGAAATGCAGGACTAAATAGAGATGTGAGGACAATGCTTTCTTTTAATCAATAAATACTCATAGAATAAAAAGTACAGGTTGTGACCTTGAAGAATGAGTTGTGCCATGTCAGCAGGGGTCTAGATGATATCAGTGTAACCACTTTGCAATTTCTTTCACAAAGTTTTTCTTTTATTCTGTACCTAGTGTATTCTGTAGCTAGTAGCAATGATTTATATTGAAATTTGTGTTTTCTTTCATTTTATTTGGAACTTTGCAATGTAGCATCATTCATAAATATTTGAGAACAGTTATATGATCATTGATGACAATATCCTATAAGCCAATAAATCAATAGTTTCTATTATAATGAGTTTGGTTCTGTGGACTACATTCTCCTCAATATCTTTACTGACACTTTGCTTAAAGGTTCTAATTTTGTTACTATACACTACAGCAGTCTTATCCTCTGAATTGCCTTTTAAAACTTTTCCTCATATTACAGACTTGATAGCAAACAGAGAACTTATGTGTGATAACATACCATTTGATAGTAGATATTATATATTTGAGACCTATCAATTAAATTCAATAATTGCTCATTATTCATTGGGTGTTGCATTCTACAATCCTACTTAAGTATGTATAATTTCATCTCTAACATTATATATTAAAAAACAATGCATATATACATACATGCACACATGCAGATACACATGTGCATACATGTGGCTACATTTACATGTGTGCACACATGCATGTGAACAATGCATATCACATATGTGCATATACACATATGTACACTGTATATACCTAGTGATATCTATATACATATTCATGTCTATAATATAAATGTATATACACATATTCATGCATATGTACATGCACACATACCTATACCTATACCTAACCTATACCTATACCTAACATATACCTATACCTATACCTATACCTATACCTATACCTGTACCTGTACCTGTACCTGTACCTATACCTATACCTATACCTATACCTATACCTATACCTATACCTATACGTGCACTTCTCCCTAGTGTCTAAAAAAAGTCAATGTGAAATTACTCATTCTATTGTGTATTATGAAGCACTGATAGCTGAGATAGAAAAGTTAAATATGAATATTTATCTTTTCTCCAGCCTCCTTCCATTAGTACAATTTTAATACTGCAAATTTAGTTTTTCCACCATCTAACACATTTCCTGGAGGTAATTAAGGAGCCATAAGGCAGGTATGATGGATACAGTGCTTAGAGACCTGGACTGGATAGAAACTGAAGGATAAGTTATGCACATACTGTTTCCTCTGCCTGGAAGACTTTTGTCTATCTCGAATATTTTGTACCTCTTCCCCTTTGGGAACCTTTCTGTTCCCTTTGCTACCTCTTCTGTTCTTTGGAGCTTTTGAAATTGTAAATTATTGAATTTATTTTATGTTTAAGAATATTAATTCTTTGATAATTTCTTTATTATTTATTAAATAAGAACTATTAATTGTATTTTTAAAGGCTCTCTATATTTTTTTTACTTTGTTTACTATTGATTTCTTATGGATATGCTAGTGTCTTAAATTATAATACTAGATTTCTCAATGTTTTCTTATATTTATACCAATTTTTTAAAAAATATATAGTCCAGGCTATGCTGTTTGATACAGAGAAGTTTAGTATATATTTTAATAAATTGTAGATTTCAAGAATTAAAATATCACTCTGACATGTTAAATACTTTTCAGTCTAAAGTTTGTTTCATCTTATATTAATTTTACCACACTGCTTAACTTTGTCTTTGTCTTCTACATATGTTTTTCTGTCCGAGTGTAAACAGCATATAATTTAATTTCTTTTTTTATTTTAAATTTTATGTATTTTGAGATAGAGAAAGAAAACAAGTGGGAGAAAGGCAGAGAGAGAGAGAGAGAGAGAGAGAGCAAATTCCAAGCAGTCTCCGCACTGTCAGCACAAAACCTGACACAGGGCTTGAACCCACAAACCATGAGATCATGACCTGAGCCAAAGTCAGAGGCTTAACCAACTAAGCCACCCAGGCACCCCTATAATTTGATTTCTTAAAACGTCATTATATCATCTCTGTATTTTAATGGAAGACTTTAACTTTTTAACATGCTTGTTTGTAATTAATTGTTAAATTGCTGTGCTTTCTTTCCCTCTCTTTTATTAAATGGATCATGAGTTTTTGCCATATGTTTTAATTTTTTTTCCCTAGTGATTTTGGCAAATTATGCAACTAATTTGTATGTAATACTAGGTATTCATAAAATCTTATGTTGAACTTATTCTGTTTTTTAAATTTTTTAATTAAAATTTTTTATGTTTATTTTTGAGAGAGAGGGAGACAGAGCACAAGTGGGGGGAGGGGCAGAGAGAGAGGGAAACACAGAATCCGAAGCAGACTCCAGGCTCCAAGCTGTTATCACAGAGCCCAGAGGTAGGGCTCGAACCCACAAACCGGGAGATCATGGCCTGAGCTGAAGTCAGACACTTAACCAACTGAGCCACACAGTTGCCCCAGAACTTATTTCTGTTTTTGATTAGATTTGCTTTTATGTATATCCATATGTATTCATTCAGTTGAATTTATATTTTCTGTGAAAAGGTAAGAACCTTAGGATATTATAAATTGACTCCCTCTCCCATGATCATACTCCCAGTCCTCTACTGCTTTCTTATGTTAAAAATCATCTGAGACTTTAGTTTCAAACATTTGATCTCATTTGATTTTTTACATTATACTTAAACAAATATTTAAACTTAACTAAGGTTATTGGTTTCTTTGCTCACCAATTTTTCTATAGCCTATACTGTGCATTTCTTGGGCTCTTCTTCTTGTGTTATATGTAGGAGTGATTTTTCAGAGAACAACAGTGGGTGGTAAACTTTCTGACTCATTGGACATCTTTAAATGTCATTATTTTATCTCCAATTTGAATATTAATTAAGTGTAGCATTTTAAGCTTAAAAACAGTGTTTTGGTAATAACATTAAAGATAGCTTCATTATGTTCTGGCTCTCAGTATTGTCTAGATGATTCTTGTCCATTTTTGTGAATAGTCTATTTTTTCACTCTAAAATGTTATCGGATTTTCCTTTTTATCTTTGAAATTCTGGACCCTTAGCATGGTGACCTACATATTTTTCTATTTTTATTCATCTAATTTGGTATTCCATAAGTTCTTTCAGTTCTATTAGATCCAATATTTTCCTCTATAATTTATGTGATGTCTTTGTTGTTTCTCCCATGCCAGCCTCTTTGGTCTTTATGAAGCTTTTCTTCTTCTTCTTCTTTTTTAATGTTTTATTTATTTTTGAGAGCGAAAGAGACAGAACATGAATGGGGGATGGCACAGAGAGAGAGGGAGACTTAGAATCTGAAGCAGGTTCCTGGCTCTGAGCTGTCAGCACAGAGTCCAATGTGGAGCTTGATCTCACAAACCGCAGGCTGCAAGATCATGACCCAAGTTGAAGTTGGACGCTTAACTGACTGAGCCACCCAGGTGCCCCTGGAACTCTTATTATATAGATGTTGGCATTTGTTCTCCTGGTCTATTAACTTTTCTGTCATTCTTTTCATTTCTTTGTTCTTTTATGCTGTGTTCTGGGAGATTTCCTTGGCTTCATCTTCAGCTCATGGATTTATTATCTAGCTGTTCCCATTCTCTATTCAATCATCTATACTTTTTTGCATTTTGTTTTTTTTTAAACACTTCAAATTCCTTAGCTTTCATTTCTACAAAGTCTATTTCCTTTTTTATGGATACAGAATTCTCAAAGAGCAGAGGATACTTTTAAAAGTTTGTTTTATTTATTGTACCTGTCTCTTCTTTGTTGTTGTTCCCTTTTTGCAGTTATTAATTGTTTGCTTTCATCAAGTTTCTTTGCTTGGTTTTCCTGAAATTTGGTAATTCTTTTGTTTTCTGAAAATTTTGTATTCAAGTATCCCTGTCTACTTGAATATGACTTTTAGTTATGTTTATCATAAACTTTTTACTGATTTCGGGTGAAAATACAGCAAATTATGTAACTACTTATAGACTTCTTTACTATTTTCAAGAATAACTGCAGATTTATTATTTTAAATGTGATATTTTTAGATATAGTGATATTATTTTGTGTTATTTGTAGAAAAAATGGCAGCTGAACATATGTATTCTTTCCTCCATCTTGATATAATCCTCAGTTAAGCACTTTGAAATTGTTAAAGACTATTATGTTACCTTTCTTACTGTATTCATGGATAGGTATAGGTATGGATGTAGTTAGATGTATAAACAGATAAGATTTTTCTTTTCCTTTATGGTAACTTCAGCATATAAAGAGGTGGAGATGTGTATTCATCGTGCCATATTGACCTAATCCTCTCTTAGTATTTAGTTAACTATTAAAATAATGACTACCCAATTTAATCATCTGGATCACAAGCCCTTAGAAGCACATTTGGAATCTTCTTTTTTTTCCATATATGCTTTGCACATAACATCTGTTTGATAAACTTCTGAATTAAAATTAGTTAAATTGAATATTAAAGTTGAAGTCCTTAAGCACCAAAAATTTTGTTTATTTCCTCTAGGCTAAGCATGAATCTCCACAGGGGCAGAGAGAATTGTAACTTTTCTTAAATAATAGGTTGATGAAATCAATTGAATATAGTTCCCTGAATCAAGTAGCTAATTTCAGTGATTTTTTAAAAATGTGTGAATCAACAATTTGATTAGCTGAAATAATGTCATGTTTTAGTGCAAGGGTAGTATTTTCATACATGAATCAGATTGTTCTAAGTTCTTTAATTTTCCTCACAAGGCTTTCTCACTAAAAGATGATATAAATGACTAAAATTATGTCTCAGTTTTTAATTATTTGGACTCTTTCCATTGGATCCAGTCAGTAGTAGTCTTTTCGTGGATGAAAGAGAAAAAAATAAAAAATAAGCCCTTCTATTTTCTCCTATATGTTATGTCTGATTTATGTCTATACCATTCTGTGTGAATTTTAGATAGTAACAGGAAAAGTGGAAGTGATTCTCTTAACATTTATGTGGAAATTTTAACACCCACTCTGTGCCAGAACTGTGCTAATCACTAAGTGTCTGTGTGTATCCTCACTGTATAGGTGAAGCTATTAAAACCTGGAAAGATTTTTTCACACTTGTTAAGATGTTTAGTATAAGAAAAAAACCAAAACCAACAAACCAAAGAAGAGGGATGCCTGGGTGGCTTGGTAGGTTATGCTGCTGGCTCTTCATTTCAGTTCAGGTCATGTTCTCATGGTTGATGAGTTCAAGCCCTGCATTGGGTTCCATGCAGAGCCTGCTTGGGATTCTCTCTCTCCCTCTCTCTCTGTCCCTCCCTCACATGCTCACTCTCTCTCTCAAAATAAATAAATAAGCTTAAAAAAAAAAGAAAATAAGTGTTGGTAAGGATGTAGAGAAATCAGAGCTCTTGTGCATTGCTGGTGGTAATGTAAAATGGTGCAGCCACTGTGTAAAATAGTATAGTGGTTCCTCAAAAAAGTAAAAATAGAATTATCTAATTCTAGAATAATCTAATTCTATGTGATCCAGCAACTCTACTTTTGAGTGTTTAGCCAAAAGAATTAAAACCAGGGACTCAAACAGATACTTACATACTCATGTTTATAGCAGCATTCTTCATAATAGCCAAAAGTAGATGCAACCCAAGTATCTATCAGCAGAGCAATGGATAAACAAAATGTGGTATATACATACAATGGAATATGATTCAGTCTTAAAAAGAAAAGAAATTCTGACACAAGCTACATCATGGGTGAATCTTGAGGACATTATGCTAAGTGAAATAAGGCAGTCACAAAAAAGACAAATAGAGTATGTTTCCATTTATATGAGTACTTAGAACAGTGAAATTCATAGAGACAAAGAATAGAAGGATGTTTGCCAGGGGCTGAGAGGTGGAAAGAATGGTTGTTGTTTAACAGGCATAGAGTTCCAGTTGGGAAAGGCAAAAAAGTTCTGGAGATGGATAGTAGTGATAG